>NC_060267.1:18087620-18115924 GCF_021613505.1 Equus quagga | reverse complement strand
CCCCCCCCGCACAGAGATTCTGATTTGACTGGTCTAAGGCAGGGCCTCAGCATCAGGACTTTTAAAAGCTCCCCAGGTGATTCAAATGTGCAGCCTGAGTTGAATCCCACTGTCAAATTTGGCTGCACTGGTGCTTTTAGCACTGGATCCAAACACTAACGCCAATAATAATTGTTATTACTTATTGAGGATTTACTAAGTACAAGCTAAGGTGCTAAGCAGTTCCTGTGCATTAGCTCATGTACTCTTCAGAAACTCCTGTAAAGTAAATATTATCCCTATCTTACAGATGAGGAAACTGGGCTCACAGAGGGTGAGGGACCGGCCCATGCTCATGAATGGCAGGGCCAGGTCTGGAAGCTGAGATTACCTGATTCACATCTCCTGTCTTCCCCCTCCTGACTCCTCCTGAGGCTGCTCGTTGGCCTCGATCAGTCCTTGCCAGCCTCCACCTCACCTCATCACCTTCCTTCCACCCCCGCTGCTCCCACACTAACATCCCAGGTGACTGAAGCAATTTGCAGCCATTTGAAGATGCTCCATGTGTCACTCAGCCTGCGAGGGTGGGGAGTTAGGGGAATTACAGATGCTCCAAGATGGTCCTCCCATCCCCCTGAGGACACAGAATTCGGGAATCAGGCTTTGCTCAATGCTTCCTTGAGTCCCTGCTTGGGGCCTTACCAGGCGAAATTCCCACTCCCAAATGCCCCTGTTGGGTTGATTTTAAGACTCTGGGAGACTGCTGCCACCCAGCGGCTGCCCAGGGACATGGCAGCCCTCCGGCACCTCCTGGTGCTGCTGGACAGCTCCCCAACTCAAGCCCAGAACCCAAGGTCCTTCCTTCCTTATCGCAGCTCCATGCCCAGGCCCCTAGCAAATCGATTCCATTCTCCCTCCTCCACAGTCCTAAGCCCACACTCCCTCTAGGGATCTACAGCTGCCTTCCCTGGCTTCCCAGGTGTCCCCTGACCCCAACCCTTCACAACTTTTCATCCAACTTCTTTTCACTCTGCCTACCCCTTCTCATTTCAGGTTCTTTCTTCTAACTTAAAGCCCTGGGAACATACCTCTCACCTTTCTCCTCCCAGAGCTGCACCAGCCTGCAAGAGGAGTGAAGAAGTTGCTAGAAACAGAATTCTGGTCCCCCCACCCCTCTCCTCATCATCTGATACCATCAGACCTCAACAGTCTCTGTGCTAAGAGCCCCTAATGAGCATCAGCAAATTAACAACTTCCCTTTGATTGCTCCTTCTTTGTTAATTGGATAGGGAGGGCCCCCCCAAGGCCTCTCAGAAAGGAGGAGGGAGGGAGAGAGGTGAGAGCTATAGGAGTAGCTCTCAGGTCTGGGCTCAGGGCCGCAGAATTCAGAATTCGGCTCCATCGCTGAGTGCCGCTCCCCCTTCCATCCCCCTTTCCTCATCCTGTCCACCCCCAGCGGCCTAACCCTCCACCCTCAGAACCACCTCCCCTCCTCCCTTCCCTTTTCCTGTTTCTTGACTTCTGTCCAAATTCCATTGACCTCTGGCCATTTCTCCTCCCTTCTCTGCTCCTTCTTTAGAGGTTTGACAGTGAGGGGCTGCACATATGCCCCCTCCCAAGGCAAGCCCAAGGCTACAAGGTTGTGGTTTGGGTAGCCAAAGCTGTATATTTATTTACATATGTGTATGTGTGTACGTATCACATGGAGGTGGGAAGCAGGGAAAAGAACAGGTGAATACGTGTGAGCTCATGAGTTCCTGCCCTGTGGGCCAGGCATCTGGGACGTGTGGGTGTCTGTGGGGTGTGTATGTGGCTGTGAGTGGCGAGGTGTAACTCTGGTCTGTATGTGCCTGTGTCTCCACGGGCAAGTGCTTGAATCAGTCAAGTGTGACTCTGAGCTTGCGTGTGCGTGTGTGTGCACGCGCATGTGTGCCACCAGAGGAAGCGGCAGCAAGAGGCAGGAGCATCGATCCGAAGGAGACAGCGCGGGGAGGGGGACGCTGGGGGCAGACACTCTCCCTCCCGCGCGCGCGCGCGCGCGTGCACACACACACACACACACACACCACATATAGTCACACACACAAGCCATAAGGCCTCCCAGGCAGGGAGACGGCTCCGGGACCGGAGGGAGGCAGCGCCGCCGAGAGCGGCCGGGAGCAGGGGACCAGGCAGCGAGGGGAGCCCTTGGTCCGGCTCCCGGGTCCAGGGACCCCGCGCGCACCCCGGCACAGAGACACCCTCGCAGACACTCGTAGGCGCGCACGCGCACCCTCTCCCCTCCCCCTCCGCCTCCCCTCCCGCCGCCTCCCGGCCGGACGATGGATCCCTGCAGATCCCGGGGCTGAGAGCACGGCGCACCGCGCACCGCGCCGAGCCCGGGCGGACCGAGCCGAGGCGAGCGAGCGAGCGCGCGCGGGCGGGCGGACCGAGCCGAGCCGAGCCGGGCCGTGCGGGCCGCTCCCTGCAGGGCTCTGCGCGGCGTGCCGCGGCGGCCGCCGGCTCCGGCTCCGGGCCATGAGCCCGTCCGCCGCTCGGCGCTGAGCCCGCGTCCGGCCCCACGCCCCAGGACCCGCCGCCGGTTGCTGGGTGCCCGAAGCCCCCTCAGGTGGGTCTCTGATCCCCCCGCCTTAAACTGCGGGACTCCCCAGCACCCCGGAGCTGGGACTTTCCTCCCCTCTCGCTGTCCCCAGCTGCTGGGAGGCTCGGTGGCTGGGGAGGGGGGCGGGGGCCGAGCAGGGGATCTGGCTGCGTCGAGAAGATGGACTGGGGGCGGGGGGGGGGTTGCGTCCGGGGCGGGGACAGTTCGTTGTCATGGGGAACCGCGCCCCCACCCCATGCGTCCACCTCAGGCTGCCCTCCAGCCCCCACCCCCCACCCCAAACATACACACATACAGCCTGCGCCGTTATGAGAACTGAAGACGCCCGCAGGTGAGGACTCAGGCTGGGCCCCTCCCTACCTCCTTGGGGGGTTCTGGCCCAGGTTTAGCTCACGGGAGTGGGGGGGGGGGGCGGCGAAAGCCCAGTCCTGGGGACACCCTTGACCAGGAGCTCCTGACCCCGGGTTCAGCCCATCTGGGGGAGTTTTCATCTCCAGGATGGGGTGGACATTCCTGTCCCAGAGTGACCCCACATCTGGAGGGAACTCCTGCGCCTGCCTGTGGGAACATTGGGACTTCCCTCTCGCCCTCCGATGACTACATCTGGGGTCTCCCCTAGCCTGGGAAGCTTCCCTGGGAGAGCATTCTCTTGGCCTGAGCTGACCCCCACCCCCCAGCCCCTGCCTTTGGGGGAACCCTCTTCTGGGAGTGTGTTTCTCCACCAGCCACCTCTGGGTTCGCACACCGGGAAGTCTCCTGCTCCAGAGGCAGTGACCTCTGGAAATGGGGATTCCGGAGGGACACATTTGGAGGGATCCTATGTGCACTCTCAGCCCAGGAGAATGACAGACTCCCCCTGCTCCTACCCTCCTACCCCCCAGGATCCCCTTGGCCAGGATGGAACTGAAGGCCGAGGAGGAGGAAGTGGGTGGCGTCCAGCCGGTGAGCATCCAGGCCTTCGCCAGCAGCTCCACGCTGCACGGCCTGGCCCACATCTTCTCCTACGAGCGACTGTCTCTGAAGCGGGCGCTCTGGGCCCTGTGCTTCCTGGGCTCACTGGCTGTGCTGCTGTGTGTGTGCACTGAGCGTGTGCAGTACTACTTCCACTACCACCACGTCACCAAGCTCGATGAGGTGGCTGCCTCCCAGCTCACCTTCCCCGCCGTCACGCTGTGCAACCTCAACGAGTTCCGCTTTAGCCAAGTCTCCAAGAATGACCTGTACCATGCTGGGGAGCTGCTGGCCCTGCTCAACAACAGGTGGGTGGCTCCCACCCATCCTCCAGCCGGACTCCTAGACTTGTGTGCATCTCAGCTCCCAGACACCCCATCAGGGTGTTTGCCTCTCTATCCCACCTTAAAGCCCAGACAACCGTGCCCTCCAGCCCACCCCCCCAAACCTGCCACTCACGGCAAAGGTATTTGGATAAAGCTGAGCACTCATTTAAAGGCACCCAATCTCTGATCTCAGCATAGTCCAAAACAGCTCTACCCCTACCCAGCTTGAGCTGGGAGACATCGTCACCCTCTCTGGAGTGACTGCCCACCCTCCTATCATTCTATCTTGATCTTCTCCTCACTTGGAGGTGGGGGCAGACCATGTTTAAAGGGTAGAGACTATAGCGTAAAAGCCACGGCTCCTGCCTTGATCTCTCTGTCCACCCCACCCTTCCCCATGTGCTGAGATGCCCAGCCCCCGGGTAGCCACTGCCGATCTTTCTGTCTTCTCAACCCCATGGGGCAGGTCCTCTGGACACACCCAGGTCTCCTTCTGTGCCTATGCCCAGGCTTGATCCCCAGGGCTGGATGCTGCCCTCCCTCTCCTCCCCCCCGAGATTGAGTATGGGACACTGGAGGCCAAATGGATCAGGTCATGCTGATCCATGCACTGCTCACCCCCGGGCTCCAGGTATGAGATACCGGACACACAGATGGCAGATGAAAAGCAGCTGGAGATACTACAGGACAAGGCCAACTTCCGCAGCTTCAAGCCCAAGCCCTTCAATATGCGCGAGTTCTACGACCGCGCCGGGCACGACATTCGAGACATGCTGCTCTCCTGCCACTTCCGGGGGGAGGTCTGCAGCGCTGAAGACTTCAAGGTGGTGAGTGATGCCCTGATGTGGGGCATGCGTCAGCCCGACCCCCAGAGGAGGAGGAGACCTCGGGAGCAGGCAGGCTTCTCATCATGCTTGCTACTCTGGGAGAGGATCCTGTGTGTCCCTGGGGTTTGCTTCTGGCAGGAGGGGACTTTGTTCAGCACAGGGGCACTTTTGCTCTGTGTGATGGCCTGAGCCTCAGCGTTGTGTCCATGATGGCATGAAAGAGAGCCCATAGCACACAAGACACAGATGCGTACACATACACACACGTAGCCTGGCATGGCCCTCACCCCATCAAGCGTACCTTCTGGGCCACAGGTGTCAAAATCAGGGGTGGTGATAAGTAAGCTGCAGCCTTGGGAGCTTGAAAGAAATGCAGAACTTCGTCACCCCACTTTCCAGACCTACTGAATCAGGATCTGCAGTTTAACAAGATCCCCAGGTGATTTGAATTAAAGTTTGGCCACACTATGGGAAGTAAGGGAAGCTTTCTCTTAAATACCCAGACAGGTAATTCTCTCTGTGCCACACACACACGTATGTACGTACACTGTGCAGTTGAGTTTCCCCTTTGCCAGCAAGAGTCACAGAGCCAGGAGCTGAGGAAGGGGAGATGATTTGGGGTATACAGTCATGGCAGAAATGGAGGTCCCTTTCCTTCTTAAAATGGAGATCCCCACAGACACACCCCCCCCCCCACAGAGGGGGCTACCTCAAAGTCAGCACCCCAGGGAGAGTTAGCGGAACTGACTGGCATCTCACGTGTCAAGTGATCTTGGGTAAGTCATGCAGGTTCCTGAGGGGTTGGGATCAGAGGCTGGAAAGGGACCAAAGGACCTGGAGCCGTGTATGAAAAAAAAACGCCAAATGAGAGTACGATGCTTGGAACTCTTCAGAATGCTTCCTCGGCTCTCCTTCAATCCCCTGGATAAATAGCAATATTATCTCTTTTACAAATTCACAAACTGAGACACAGAGGTAGAATGAGTTGCCCGAGCTCACATAGCTGATTAGTGACAGATTCAGGATTAGAACTTATGTCTCATCAAGTCCCAATGCAGTGTACTCTTTTTGTTAATATTGCTGACCCTGGAGTCATCGTGTCCACTTCCAATTCCAGCCATTACTCTTTGAAAACCCATTCTCCCCTAGGGTCCCCTTGCTCTCCACACCTGCCCCCAATTCTCTACTCTCTGATCCTCTCTTTTCTTCCTGCCCGTTTTCTCTCCCACTTGCTTGCTTCCTCCTAACAGTATGGGAGCATGAACTACATTTGTTTGTGTAGAAAGCTTGGAGCCATGGTCATGCTTGTTTTTTCCTGCTGAAGTTACTCAAGACTTCCAATCTCTTTCAGCCCTGCTCTGCAGACTGGTTTCATGAGCCTTTGTCAATCCTCCTGGACAGGACCACACTCCTTTCTGAGCCAAACTAATAGGGAGCTTAGCCTGCTGTAAGAACCACTTCCTTCTCTCCCTTCCTTCTTCAAACACGAGGGTCCTGGATTACCCAGAGCCTGTTCCCCAAAGTAGTAGAACTATAGTGACACTAGAAGGGAAAAGCAGAACCCTCTTCCCTCCAGCATACCCAACACACAAGCAGAAGGGAGCACCAAGAAAGACAGAGTCTTTAGTCTGGATAGACCCATCAGTCTGGATGGTTTTTAGTGTTGGATGAGGCAGGGCTTTGCTTGTCAACCTGGAAGGTGCTAAGGTATAACATGGGGGTATAATTAGTCAATAGAAAGTGTTCAGTTGAGGCTCCATTTGTCCCTTGTGTCCAGAAGGGTTCTAAGCAGTGATGTTAAGACCTGTTTGGCTTATGGAAATGGAGATACTGAAATGTAATTGGTCCGTGTTTCTTGAGGGGACAATTCTAAGCAGTCAAACAGAGATATGATTGGTTCACAAAGTTCTGGAGCAATCAGAGTTCTTCCTCTTGCTGGGGGGAGAGAGGGAGAGATAAACAGGCCAGTAGCCTGCAGGCCCAACACTGGCACTTCTTGTTTCTGGGTTGTTGGGGCAGACCAGGTTTTTGCTGTTTCTGAGCCCATGTCAGAGACCTGACCCTGAATCTGGCTGGACCCAAACCTCTTCTACCCTCTCTGGTTGGCGTCACTGCTGGCCCCTTTCCAGGTCATGAATTCTACCACTTCTGCCCGTAGGGATGTTCCTACACAGATAGGAGTTGGGTTGTGAGTCCATGTCTGGCATCTCCCTGGAGGAGAAGGGCTCTGGCACTTTCCTCCAGCTCCCTGCTCCTAAGGGGTGCAGGCACTCCCTGCCTGATGCTCCACCTTCTCTCTTCTCTCCTTGGTCTCCTGGTTAACATCTGCCTGCCCATCTTTGCCATTCTCTGCTAGGCCAAGAGGTGTGTATCAGTGCAGATGTGGCGCTGACGGAAAACATCTGTCTATCGGGTCCGAGCTCAGGGAGCCCATATTGGCATCTTCTGCCACCTCAAGAGCAGAGGTTCCTAACTGGGGGTCCAAGCCCTGCCTCAGGGTATTTGGAAAGTCTAGTGTGCACAGGCACATGGGAATGCTTCTGCGGGGTTCCCAGGGCAACCCTCATGCAACAATAAGAACCCTGCCCCTGGAGGACAATTCAGGGGCCATGGAAAGGGCACACAGGTCCCTCAAAGTCCCCGGCCCCACTGGTGGGAGTCTGCAGTGACAAGCATTCCCCCCAGATGTGCTTCGGAGGCCACCTCCACCTCAGGGGAGGGACTGGTGGTCACAGAGAGTTGGACAAGGTCCATTCCCCGGCTGTGGCTGCGTCAGCTTGGGAGAGTGGGGATGAATATGGGGAACCCGGGCTAAATCTGGGAGAAACTGATTTGGAAAGCCTTTGGGCCTGGAGAGGCAGAGGGCAGTGGGACGGAGTAGGCCTCAGCGGCTCTCTCCTGAGCTACCAAAAGAGCAACCAAAGACCCTCCCGCAAAGCCCCCTCTTCTTCTTCACAGTGGGGTGCTTGGTTGCCAGGGCAACAGGGTCTGAGGCTCCACTCTCCCACCCCACCTCAAGGCCAGCCAGGCCAAGGCAGGGCAAGGGTTCTGTGGAGGAGGGCCAGGGGTGCAGCTGTCTGCCGGTGTCTGGGTGGGGGCCGGGAGAGTGAGCACAGCGCAGCTGGTGCTAGCCTCCAGCTGCACCTTATCTGTCCCTGGCAGTGGGAGCCCCGATGTGGCTGGAATGCTGAACAGCACCAAGGGGAGGGGGCTGGCAGATGGTTGCCCGATCTGCCCTATGCCACCCCCGTCCTCCAGCTGAGACCCAGAGCTTTTTCTTGGGGGAGAGAGAGGCAGGAATTCATTTCTGGACCCTGGAAGAGAAGGAAAGGGAGGGCAGAGAATAGAAATCCTGGGGCGGCAGGGGATGGGGGTACAGTGGGGATGGTATTCTTTCTCAGGAGGGGTTGGAATTCTGGGACAAGGGATAGGGGAATAGGAATCGCTGAGGGGCCCACAGGAATCCCCAGGGACCCTGGAGAGGAGGCAGGAATCCCCCAGAGGAGAGGTAGAGTGAGGGGGGTGGGCACAGAAATCCCCCCAAGGTTGTGGAGGGGGACAGGAATCCTCTGGAGCACCTGGGGGGGTGAGATGCTGATATGAGAGGTGGGTGTAGGTGGGTGATCCTGGGATCCAGAGCAAGGAGGGAGAGGTCATCTTCAAGCAAGCAGAGCAGAGCCTTAAGGCAGGCATGTCCCAGGGAGGGCCAGGACTAGGATGGGAGCTTCCTTGTCCCCAGGGTCGGCCCCTTTACTGACACCCTTCACGCCTGCCCCCACCTTACCCCACAGAGCTCAGACCAAGAGTGTCTGGGGAGGGCTGACCTTACTACTTGGCTCTGTTCCTTCAACTAGGCAGGGAATGGAGGGGCTCCTGAGGGAAAAGGCTGCCCAGACCTCTATGCAGGGAGAAACGATGGTCACGGGCCACCATAGCCAGAGGCCCAGGCTCTATGTGTGTGGAGGGCAGCGGGGCGCTGACAGGGGAGCACACATGGATCGCAGAGGGACCGGGCAGGCTTTAGTGGAGAGGTTAACTTTGGAGGAGGGGCACTCCCACCAGGGGTTCTTAGATACCTCCTCCAGCCTCTCCTGCCTGTCTCTCCCTCCCTCAGAAGTGCATGAGGTTGGAGACAGGAGACTAGAGTAGAGCCAGGAGCAAGAATCCAGGGGACCCTGGGTTGGGCTCGTGCTCTCTCTCCCTCTCCCTCTCTCTCTTCCTCTCCCCGCCCCACTCCCTCACAAACACCACAAACACAAACACACACATCCTCTAAGTAACTTACTTTGCTCTCTCCCCCCCTGCCGTTTCTGACTCCACCCCTCTCCCTGGGTGCCGTCAGCTAAGAGGCTACTCTAAGTTAATTGATCTCCCGGCTGTTGGCTAAAGTAAATTGATGTAAGTAACTTGGTGCCTCTGGGGGCAGAGCAGGAAGCGGAGGGGTGGGGAGGCGGCAGCCTCCACCCCATGGGCCTCCCTCCTTCCTCACCTGGTGTGAGTCCAGGAAGCAGAGGGGAGGCCCACAGAGAGGCCGGACTGTTTCTGCTGTGGGTGGAGGTTGCTTCTGAGCTGGCTTCAACTTTGTGGAAAGCAGCTTCAATTCTGGGGGGATGGTGAGGGAGATGGAATATTAGGAACAAGGAGATGGGTTGGGGAGCGTCAAGTCCACTAGATTCATTCCTGTGACAGAGACAGGCAGAGCCCCGTGCTGGGTGCCAGAGGGCAGTGGTGACCAGGCAGACCCTGTCCCTGGCCTCAGGGAGCTTATAGTTAAATGCAGTACCCAGGGAGGCTCAGAGCTGAGAAGGTGGGGTGGTACTAAAGGAAGCCATAGGGCTTTGGAGCGAGGAGCAATGTGCCAGGGATGAGAGGACCCTCGATATCTAGGTGGAGTCCTTCCAATCTCCCCAGCCCAGCTCAGCTATTCAGAAACTCCAGTTTTATAGACTGTGTGGTGTCTCCCACCCCATCCTCCCCTAGCTGATGACCAGCCCAGTTCTTCCCAGCAAGGGTCATTGCCTGCCTTTGGCCAGGCCCCCCAGGCACAAGTCCTCCCTCACTGTGTGTCTGAGGTGGCTGCTCCAGGAGCCTCTACCCTCTGGCTGAGAACCTTCCAGTCAGGACCCTTGTTTGGGGATTCTGGGGGGCAAAACTGCGAAGGAAGCAGCAAGGATGAGCAGTGGTGCATAGTTGGTGTGGAGGATGAGGCTAGGCATTGGGACTCCTGGGTTCTATTTTGGGCGTAGTTTCACCTGGCTCCATTTCTCAGCTTCTAGGGCCAATTTCCTGTGAGGAAAGGGGCTCTAAGTGGATCGTGAAATTGTTCTTTGCTGAGGGGCAGCCCCTCCTTCAGCCTCTGAGACTCTGGCTAAGCCCATGCTGGCCCATGTGTAGAATGGATGTGCGGTACCAACCTTCCTGGACGCATTGCCTTCCTCTTCCTCCTGGAAAATTTTAAAATGAGCCTGAAACTGCTGTGCATTCACCTTGAAGGGAAGTTCCCTTAAGAAACTGTAAGGACAGAGAGTCCACCACCCCAGGCTCTCCAAAGCCACTCCTGAGGGAGAGGGAGGGCGAGTTGTGATTTTTCTGAGCTCCTGTGAGTTCTTGGAAAGAAAACCCTTTCTCACCCCTCTCACCTGTGCCCCCTCGATACGGCTGACAGTCTTGGGGGCCTGTGTAGCTTAGCGTTGTGTGTCTCTAATCGGTGTGTTGCATCATCATGCCAGGCTGGGCACATCCCTCAGGAAGAAACTGCTGCAGTAGTCTTGACCATGGACAGCAGCCAACTCAGCCTTCCTCATGACACACTCACTGCATGTGTGCCCCAGGTGTGCAAGCGCACATGTGCACCTCCCTGTGTGCGTCTGAGAGTCTGAGAGTGGATGTAGCGTGGGGTGTGAAGTGGACATTGCGGATGTGCAGCTTTGTGTGGCTGTGGGAGAGAGCTTGTGTGCGGGCAAACCTCTGGTCGCATTCGGAGCACATACCAGCAAAATTAATCATCTCTTTCAGTCGCGCTTTGCAATTTACAAATTCCCTTTACTTCAGTTCTTCTGATCCTCGTGATTCTGGGAGGCAGGAAGATGTTAATGTCTTCATTTGAAAGATGAGGAAACTGAGGCTCAGAGGCGTTGAATGACTTGCCTGAGGTCACACAGATGGTAAATGACAGAGTGGGACCTTGACTTCAGATCTTCTAAGTCCAGGCTTTTTGTGCGTGACTGTAGGAGCCAGAGTGTATGTGGTGGAGGAGGGTGCTCTGGGCTCCCCACCTCCCTGTGCCCTGTAAAGAAGCAGTATGGTGAGGCAGGAAGGGAAAGAAAGGGTGCAAAGGAGGAGGAATCCCAGTCTCAGGTTGAGTCCTCCAAGTCTTTTGACTCCTCTGCCTTTTCATTGCACCATTTGGCTAAGTCCCAACCTTAGACCGACCCACCACTGGCTTTCCTCAGGGTGCCTCCAGGGCTGCAGCTCTATCAGAGGAAGTCACACAACAGGCCAGCTTGGAATCACACCACGTTCATACTCAACATCCTTAAATGGACCTGAACCTGGCAGCCCCACTGTTTTCCTGGTCAACTTGCTCTCCCTGATGATTACTGCAAAATTCTCCACTCTTCTCAAACAGCCACCCTTCCTAGCCCCACTCTCACCCTCAGGAGATGACCTTGCCTCCTGCTTCACAGAGAAGATAGAAGCTTCAGACAAGATCTCCCTCTTCCTCTGGGTACCACCCCCCAGAGGGGAACATCCATCTTATCTAGGCTGAAATCTCCACCTATTCTTTCCGTCTGATCTCCTTCTATCTTTATAGGAATTTTAGCTAAAGATTCTGCCTCTCCCTCCTCTACAGTCAGTCTCTCTCTAGTGGAACCTTCCCATTGACACGGAAACATGCTTAAGATTCTCCCATCTTAAAATACTTGGCTTTAATGACAGCTAACATTTATTGAGCACTTTCTATGTATCAGACTTTAGGTTAAAGTAAAAACCAAAAAAAGGTCTTTCAACTCCACAAGACCCTCCAGCTCCCCCACTCTCTCTGCGTCCTTTCACAGACGAAATTCTTGTATATATCCCACTGTCTCTATTTTCTCATCTCTCACTCACTCTCTAATCCATTCCAGGCTGCCTTCTTCCCCTGTCCCCAGCACTCCACCAAAATGGTGCTAGCTGAGGCTGCTAGCGACCTCTATGTTGCCAAATCCCACAGACACTTTTTACCCTTGATCTCAAAAACATTCAAAATGGTTGACCACCACCTCTCTTTTGAACTATTCTCTTTTCTAACAACTGAACTCTCTTGATTTTTCCTCCTTTGTCTAGCCAACCCTTCTCTGTGTCTTTGCCAGTTCATTCTCTTCTACTTGGCCATTAAATGTTGGCACTACTCAAGTCTCAATCCCAAGCTTTCCTCTTCTTTTAAATCATGAGGGTATGATTTAATGGTACAACTTGATGAATTTTTCATTAATATATTTTTACATTGGTGTATCTTACAATGTAATATTTTTTATATTACATTGATATGTATTTAGATTGGTATGAAAGTGTACAACATTTCTAGCACTCCAGAAAGTTCCTTTAGGCCCTTTCCTAGCCAATACAACCCCACAAGAGTTAACCAGTATTCTGACTTCTGTCAATATAGATAAGTTTCACCTGTTCTTGAACTTCCTAGCATATATGTATTCTCCATACAGTAAATACACTTTTGTGTCTGTCTCTTTTTGCTTATGATTATGTCTGTGAGATTCAGTCTCAATGTTGTGTGTGGCACTAGGTAGTTTTTTTTCAATTGTGTAGTATCTCATTATATAAATATGCCACAATTTATTTATCCATTCTACTCTTGCTAGACATTTGGGTTGTTACTAGTTTTTGGTGATTCTAAGTAAACCTACTCTGAACATCCTTGCTCATGTCTTTGGTTGACATATGCCCTCATTTCTCTTGGGTATAGAACTAGGAGCTGTGGTTAAGTCATAGGTTAGGGTTCTGTTTAGCTTTAGTGGATACTGCCAAATCAGGCCTTTGTTCTATCTTTTTTTTTTTAACTTTATATTCTATTCTTAGGCAGTCTCATCTTCACTCGTGACTTCGGTTACCATCTACACACTGACAACTGCCAAATGTATATCTCAGCCCAGTGCTCTCCTCTTAGCATCAGCCCCTATGGCCAATTTCCCACTTAACATTTCCACTTCAATGTCACCAAGGCTCAAAAAAACCAGCAGGTGCAAAGCCAAATTCATCATTTACCTCCCAAACTGGTCTTTGACTTATGTTCCTGATCTAGTGAGCAACCCCACCATTCACCCACTTATGCAACCTAGGGATGCAATCATCCCTGACACTCCATCTCCCTCATCTCCCTAATAGGATCTGCCAACATTGCCTCCTAAACATCTCCACTCTATCACCCTGTTCCAAGCCGCCCCGCCGCTCCAGGTCTCACCTAGACCAGGACAATGGCTTCTTAATGGGTCTTCCACTAACCCCTCTGGCTCTTCCAGAGTGGGCTCTTCAAAACACTGCTCTGATCACTTGAAATCCTTCCATGGGGAGTCTCCCATTGTCCTTGGACCAGAATCCTTGCTGTGGCTTTCAAGGTCCTGAGGGGTCTGGGTCCTGCCCCCTTCTCCAGCCTGTTCTTACCCTGCTCTCCACTACATCCTCCTCGTCTCAGTTCTCTTCCCTTGGGGTCTTTGTGCCAACTCTGTTCTCTGGCATACTATCCCCCATCCACACACCTGCAGACCTTTACCTAATTACTCCTCCTTATTCTTTAGATGGCAATTCAAACATCACTTCCTCGGATAAACTGTGATTCCCCAGTCTGGATCAGATCCCACTGTCATTCATCCCCATAGAACCATTATTTTTTCGTAGCACTTATCATAGTTTGTAACTAAATATTTATTTTTGCAATTTTTCAAAACAGATGCCTGTCTCCCCCATTAGCCAGTAAGTTCCACAAGGGCAGGATCCTGGTCCTTTATCTGTTCTCCATGCGTCCTCAGCACACAAATGCTCAGAAGATATTTGATGAGTAAGTGAGAGAATGAAGGAGGAGGAAGGGATTTGGAGAGGGATAACCTAATTCTAGTCTCAAGCCCACTGCCTGCTCTCCGTGAGTCTTGAATAGGTCACTGTGCCTCAGTTTCCTCATTTGTCAAATGAGGGTGAAATTACTCAAACCTGCTGTTTCTCTGGATTGTATAAGAATGCCATGAGCTATCAGTTGAAAAGCGTGAACCATTCCACAGATGTGAGGGGTGGTTCCCCTCTGGGGGGTGGTACCCAGAGGAAGAGGGAGATCTTGTCTGAAGCTTCTATCTTCTCTGTGAAGCAGGAGGCAAGGTCATCTCCTGAGGGTGAGAGTGGGGCTAGGAAGGGTGGCTGTTTGAGAAGAGTGGAGAATTTTGCAGTAATCATCAGGGAGAGCAAGTTGACCAGGAAAACAGTGGGGCTGCCAGGTGCAGGTCCATTTAAGGATGTTGAGTATGAATGTTGAGACAGACATGTAGAGAAAGTCAGAAACCACACAGCTTAAGAGAGGTAGTGGGTAGGGAGTGACGTGGGAAGGGTCGCATCCTTGGGCAGAGGGTTCAGAATTCGGTGTTGTTCTGCATGTGTGTCTGCTTGGGTCCTTCTCTTGGAGCTCTCTGTGTATGCTTAGGGGTCTGTGTGTGTTGCTTGATACTGTCCTCACCTCCCCATTACTCTGAAAAATTTGGATTTGTCTACTGGAATGAGATGAGGTTGGAGAGAATGTTAGAGGATGGAGGAGGGAGGAAGTACAGTTGGGGGTGTGTGTGTCTTTGTTGCCCCACAAGAGGGCTGTGCGTCTGTGTGCAGTGATGTGTAGGTGTACAGTGTGGGTCTTTGTGTTGGTGTGGAGGAAGAAGTGTCCAGCCGTACCAGATCTGCTGTCCTCTGAAGCTGCTCTGTTCGTGCATGCCCTTTCTCTGGTGAGGCTCCACACTGGAAGCTTCTCCTGCCTTAGTTTCTCCTTTGTGGAAGTCCAATCTATTCCCCCTTCCAGGTAGTTTACCGGAGGGGAAGAACGCCCTCTAGTGGGTGTGGAACGCATGGGCAGCTGCAGCTTCCCCAGGCCAAGCCTTGACCTAGGCTGGCCCCACCCCCAACCCAAGTCTGGAACTCAACTCTGGAACACATCCTGGGGCATGCAAAGTCCTGGGAGAGCTGAAGTCTAGTAGGCAGGAGAAAAATGCATACGGGACAGGACACTGAAAGGGAACCCATGAATTCATGCAGGAGAAGTCTGAAGACAATAGCTGAAGATGGGTCTCTCTCATCTGTGCAGTGACTTTTCTCAGGTTGTGCTGGGTGTCCCTGGCCTTTCTTGGTTCCTGTTTCTCCACGTGGTCCCTGAGTTCTGCTCTTTCAGTCTCACAATCCCTGTCCTCAAGAAGCTACTGGTCACTATTCATGCCTGAAGGGCCTTGAACAGAACTGGACCTCCAGTCCATCCCCTGGGTGCGTACTAACTATGCCCCATGGAGTCAGGGGAGGCTTGTTGGAGGAGATAACATGTGAGCAGGGTCTTGAAAAATGAGTCGAAATTCTCTAATGGAGTCCAGGGAAGGCATGGAGCTGCGGATGAGCCTAGTGTGTCTGCGGAATGGGAAACAGCCATGGTGACTGGACACTGGACTGGGGTGGAGGGGTAGGAGGTGAGGCTGGAGAGTAAACTGCAAAGGCCTTATAGGTCCTCCTGGAGGGGGATTGAATTTTACCAAGAAGCACTGGGGAGTGACAGAAGGTCTTCAAGCAGGAGAATGGTCAGAATTACAGAGCATGGACTGAAGATGGGGAGAAACTGTGGGGAGGTGGGGAGTAGGGAGATCAGTCGGGAGGCTGTTGTTTAGGCAAAAGAGGAGGAGACCAGTCTGAGGGTAATGGCAAAGGATGGAGAGGGGCCAGATCTCAAAGGCTGCTCTTCTTCTGGGGCCTCTGTGTCCCTGGCAGCAAAGCTGAGGCCAGAGGTCCCACATCATTCAGTTTGGCTAGAACCTGGCACCCTGCCTCCCATTCCCAACACATGCCAGGGTCTCTACATGCAGATAGAGAAGGGAAGATGTATGGGAGCAGGGACCGAGGGGAGAAAAGCAGGGGTAGGGGGAATGTGGCCTGGGGCTGTGAGGTGGTTAACAACGGAAAGGCCCAAGTGGACTTGCCAGAACTCCCCTGCTCCTCCTCTGGCCCTGCAGAGGAAGGGTTAATATGCTTCACCTCCCTCCCTCCCTCGCCTCCCCTCAGGTCACCTTCTCAGCCCTGGAGACTTGGCTGGTGGCTCAAGTTCCTCAACCAGTGGCCCTGAGTAATCGGAGCAGAGAGAGGGACCAGGGGCTGGGGGTGGGGAATGATAAATTGGGAGCAAGGGGAGCCTCAGAGACTGAAGCACTAGGGGTCTGCAAGGCTGATGTTTTGAGGGTACCCCAGGTTGGTTCCCAGCACTCTTCACCTGACCCAGGACCCTGTCTCTGCTCTGATCTCAGTTTCTTCCATTCACCAGCAAAGAATTTGTCGAACTCCTCTCCTGGACTCTTGGGGAGTGGGCACGCTGGGAGGGGGAGTGGTGATCTGCCAGGAAGCTTTTCAGCTGCAAGAGACGGGGTCCCTCCCCCCAGTGCCGGGAATTGGCCATAAATGAGTCTGTGGTCAGTGAGAGACCTCTGCTAATGGAACCTGGGCTGCCCCCCAAGCCACAGAAGGGAGTGGAGGAGGGGAAGGGCGTGGGGGAGGGAACTGACCTGAAGAAGAGCTGAGGGTCAGGGGAGTGAGGGGGCATAAATGGGGTCAGGGACAGGCTGGAGCGAAATTGGAGGTCAAGGGAGTGACTACAGGGGAGTTAGGGGTTCAAGAAGTAACTGAAAGTAAATCAAGGTCAGGACAGTGATTGGAAGGGAACTGAGGATCAAAGGAATACTTGCAGGGAAACTGAGGTATAAGGGTGTAATTGGGAGAATTGGGGGGTCAATGAAATATTGGGGGGGATTATGAGTCAGGGGGAGTTAGAGATCTGAGAGACGGCCAAGAAAGTGTGGGGGCTCAGAGGAATGACTAGACCAGATAAGTGTGAGGGAGAGGACCCAGAACTGGGATGGGCAGACTGAGGGACCTGCTAAGGAGCAGACTGGAGGATGGGAGAGAGCTCGAGTGTGAGCGTCGTGAGGGAGGGGCAGGTCTGTTGTTGGCTGAAGTTGTCTTGGCAGTGGGAGCAAAGGACTCTGCTAGGTCCCATCTCACCTGCAGAGGTGGGTACCAGGAGCCCCTAGGCTTTTCCAGGGTGTCCACTCTGTCTTCAACCCTCTCTGTCCTGCTGAAGCTGGTGAGAGGAAAGGGGTTCCGGCCCCCCCTGCTCTCCCTCAGCCTCCCTTTCCCACTGCCATCAATTATTCATCAGCCCAGCCACCCGCCCTCCCTGGCAGGGCAGGCTGGTCCTCCTCTCCACGCCCTGCCTACCTCAGCCACACTGCCACAGAGGCCCTGGCGAGGAAGGACGGCCAGCTGGGCGGCGGAGACCTGGCAGAAGGGCTGGCTGGCTGGCCCTGCTGGACCCTGCCTGAGATCGCATCTCCTACCCCTTCTCCTGCCAATCCCCTGGTGCCAGGAAGCCCCTGGAAAAGATGCCCATCCAGATCTTCTGCTCTGTGTCATTTTCCTCTAGAGAGGAGGCCCCGGGGCCCTTGGGAGATATTTGGGGTCCCCACCAGCAGCAGCAGCGGGACAACTCAGAATCAGAAGAGGAGGAAGAAGAGAAGGAAAAGGAGGCAGCAAGGAAGGAGGCCAGAGAGGGGGATTCACCCATGGACTTGGTGGCCTTTGCCAACAGCTGCACCCTCCACGGCGCCAGCCACGTCTTCGTGGAGGGGGGTCCAGGCCCAAGGCAGGCCCTGTGGGCAGTGGCCTTTGTCCTGGCACTGGGTGCCTTCTTGTGCCAGGTAGGGGACCGCGTTACTTATTACCTCAGCTACCCACATGTGACTCTGCTAGATGAGGTGGCCACCACGGAGCTGGCCTTCCCGGCGGTCACCCTCTGCAACACCAATGCCGTGCGGCTGTCCCAGCTCAGCTACCCCGACTTGCTCTACCTGGCCCCCATGCTGGGGCTGGACGAAAGTGATGACCCCGGGGTGCCCCTCGCCCCGCCGGGGCCTGAGGCCTTCTCTGGGGAGCCCTTTAACCTGCACCGCTTCTACAATCGCTCCTGCCACCGGCTGGAGGACATGCTGCTCTACTGCTCCTACTGCGGGGGGCCCTGCGGCCCTCACAACTTCTCAGTGGTGAGTGGGGGCCCATACCTGGCATAGCAACCCAAGTGTCTGACATGGCTCACCCTGACTGTCACCTGGGGCTGGGCTAGTGACTGCCCTGCCCTTCGCCCACCCACCCTCTGTGACATGCCTCAGGGAGCCCCAGGTCTGGAGCTGGGCTGCTAGTCCCCAGTCTGTGCCAGTATTGTCCTTCCTGTTAGAATCCTGAAATCCATCTGTGCAAGTTGGTAATTAGTTGCTGCCCTGAGGTCCTTGTTGTCTCCCTGAATATCCACCAGCATCTCTAGCCCTTCCCCAGACCTCCCTGTGATCCAGCAGGGCCTAGGACCTTACTCCATCTCTGAGGTCAACCTTTCATCTGATGGTGGGTGCCCGTGCCTGGCCTTAACAATTTTGACTATCACCCTTGGACTGGAGCTGGGGCAGGTGCCAGTTGGTCTCTGGAGGTGCAGGAGAAGGGTGTGGAAGGGAGGTGGAGGGGTGGGGACAGCCCCTACCTCCACCCCACCATGCTGCTTGTCAGCAGCTCCCACAGCAGGCACTTCATTGCATCCTCGCTTGGTCTTCCTGTGCTTCTCCTACAGAGAGAGAGAGGAGAGAGAGAGAGAGAGAGAGAGAGAGAGTGTGTGTGTGTGTGTGTGTGTGTCTCAGGGAGAATAACAGGCCTCCTCTAAATCCTCCCCCTCTACCCCCCAGCTCTAAGTGGCAAGGACCCTCTTCCCAGGGGAAGACCTCATGGGACACTTGACCTCCTGCTTGCTGTCTCACTCCTGAGTCTAGGACCTTCCCTGCTGAGGGGCCAAGTGGCACCCTGCCCTCTCTCCAGTTCAGCTTCCAGTTCTGTCTGGCCTGACTCCTCTTCTGCCCCCTCCAGGTGCCAGATGCCAGGCCTTCCCTCCCAACACACCCATCCCTCAGTCCCCCACCTCCTCTTGGGTGCAGGAGCAGGTGGGTTATCATATCAGTGCATCATGGACTGACTGCAGACAGACAAAGACCTGGAGGTTTTGGCAGCTGGGCCTCAGACAGACAGGAGATACAAGAACACCCGACAAGGAAGGTGTCAACCTGGTTTCCCCTCAACCTAGGGGTAGAGCAGACACTTCTCACACAGGACCACCAGGTGGCGGCAGCAGTCCGCTGGTCAGCAGCACAGCCTTTGGAGCCAGTGCAAGGCTGGAGCTCCCAGCCTACCTCAGCCACCTAGAGTCCCTCAGTCCCCCATGGAGGGTGGGCATGGGTGTGTGTCCAGCCTGGAGCCTGTGGCTGAATGCCACAAAACCTGGTAGTGGAGCTGGGGCGTTAGGAGTCGTCAGAATTCTCTCTCTACCTCTTCTCTGGACCTCACCCACAAAATGAGGGGGAGCACGTGTTTTCTTTTCTGGAACGGGGAGGAGGAGGCTATTCTTAGAAAAGGGAAGAGGGCAAGAACCCTATTTCCTAGTATCCTGCACTCCCCCTGCTGTTCCAGTCTGGCCTGACGCTCTGTCTCTCTGTCTCTCTCTCTGGGCTTCTGTACTCACCTTATGACTTGCTTTGTGAACTTTGTCACCATCCAGCAATAGAAACAGCACACTTACCCCACTTGTGGGAGCCTGGAGACATTCAGAGAAGCCATGGGGAAAGGGCCATAAAGAATTGGTTCACTCTTCTCTGTGGTTGTGTAGTCAGAGCTGTGAAAGGGTCGCTCTGGGGCATGGAGTGAGGAGACTGCCACCAGGGCTGAGATCTCTTTGAGGCTCTCAGAGTTCTGCACAAGTATTGCCAAACATGCCTACCCTGGATGCTCAGTACCAAATTCTGGGAGCAGAGGTGCTGGTGCTTGGGTAAGCATGTTCCTTGGCATGGCAACTGGGTCTACTTTCAGATTCTGGTGATAATGGGACAATGAGGGACATAAGGGGCCAATGGCCAGAGGAAATTAAAAAGCTTAGCTTGGTTTGGGGGAGGGTCTTCGAGAGAGCAGGGTTTCAGAGTCCTGGAGTGAAATCCAGGAGAAGATATGTCTCAGAAGGCCCCAGGAGCTTGGGCTTTAGGAGAGGGTCCCAAGGAGGGACCAAAAGCATGGCAGCGATAGGATCTTGGTGATGGAGGTGTATATGTCAGAGTCCCAGCGGGAAAAAATTTTCATTTGGATAGTTTAATTGAAAAGACTTTAACAAAAGGACTGTCTACAGAGCTGTGGACAGAGTTAAGGACACCAGTAAGGGGGCCTGAGGCACCTAGCAAAAGTGGGAAATTGTCACATACAGGCTGAAAGAGCACAAGGAGGCAACAGTGCTATGCAGGGAGCCCTCCTGGCAGGATTTGTAGTCACAGAGGGTCTAAGCCACTGCCAGAACACTCTCAGAGCGGGGAGGGGTGGGGAAGGATAAGTACCCTGATCTCTCCCTCCTGATACCTCCCATTGACCAAAGCCAACCTGAAGCCCACCCAGGTGCAAAGAAGCACAGGCAGTGAGTGCCACAGGGATCAGCTTTCCAGGGCACACGGCACGGCGAAGAAGAGCAGAAATGGGTGGGAAGGAGGACCGGTGGAAAATGGGCTGCACAAGAGAAATTCCTGACGAGTGTTGAGATTCCAGTAGCTGGGGGTCTGGGGACAGCCCTTGGTGGGTAGGGGATGCCAGCAGGACTCTCAGGCTCTCCACTCTGCCCCTACCAGGTCTTCACACGGTATGGAAAGTGCTACACCTTCAACTCGGGCCGAGATGGGCGTCCACGGCTGAAGACCATGAAGGGTGGGACTGGCAATGGGCTGGAGATCATGCTGGACATCCAGCAGGACGAGTACCTGCCTGTCTGGGGGGAGACTGGTATGTCACCTCTCTCAGGGGGCCCCTTCCCATGGCTCCAGGCCTCAGCCTCTGCCAGGGGATTCCCGGGCTCCACTGTGGGACCTGAGGCAGGGCTCGGGCTCTCTTCCCTTCCTCCCAGCATCTCGCCATCTCCATCTTCGACTCTACCTGACTGCCACACTCACATTTCTCTGGCTCCCCCTTCCTGGCTCAGTTACTCTCCAAGGTAACCAGCCATCCCTTTCCATCAGTGGCCGCCACTCGCTCTATAAATAACTCCCTCTCTTCTTGGACTGCCTGCCGTCTGTCTGGTCTCAGGGGCCTTGGGGCAGAGAGAGATGGGGGAGAAGGGAGAAAAGGAGGGGGACAAATGGAGAGCATCTGAGACAGTGAGAATGAATTTGAAATACCAAGATGCACAGCCGAAGCCAGGTAAGAAAAGAAGTGTGTAGGATGCAGGGGTCATCAGGGCAGCATGAGGCTGGTGAGCCCAGAAGGAGTCTGGGGATGGGCTAGGGCCCCATAGACTGTCCCCCTGCCCCCCAGTACCAGTGTATGCTGTGCTTATTCCCAGGAGAGGTAGGATGCCCCCAGTTCTGAAGGAAGTTAGAGAGTCAAAAGCCCTCCCAACACCCCCTGCCTCATTCCCATAGACGAGACGTCCTTCGAAGCAGGCATCAAAGTGCAGATCCACAGTCAGGATGAACCTCCCTTCATTGACCAGCTGGGCTTTGGCGTGGCCCCAGGGTTCCAGACCTTTGTGTCCTGCCAGGAGCAGCGGGTGAGAGGGCCACGGGAGGTTGGGGTGCTGAGGGGTCAAGATAGAGCGGTGGGCAATCAATAACAGGAGGGACAGGTGAGCCAGGGCCTGGGCAGCAATCTGACTGGTCAGAAGCATGAATGACCTAGTGAACGGCAATGCTCTGTAACCTCAGAGGCTGTGGAGGGAGAGGGGCAGGACTCCTGAATTCTGTGTCTTGTCAGAGAAGTCCATCAAGGTAACTGGGGGAGAAGTCCCCACACCCCCCAGCTCCCCGCCTCTCCCAGCAGCTCATCTACCTGCCCCCGCCCTGGGGCACCTGCAAAGCTGTTACCATGGACTCGGATTTCTTCGACTCCTACAGCATTACCGCCTGCCGCATCGACTGTGAGACACGCTACCTGGTGGAGAACTGTAACTGCCGCATGGTGCACATGCCAGGTCCGGCCCCAAAACTCCAAACACAATCCTGGGGCCCCTCAGCCTGCACCTCCCCTCACCAGCTCCCCATGCCTATCATCCTCCTGCCAACATGGAAGCAAGACCAGCTGGCTTCTCCCCACCCCAGTTCCAGCCCAATTCCATTCCCATCTGGCTCTTGTCGCTCTGACCTCAATTCTTGCTTGTACCCAGAGGGTACATATAGGTGGGAAGGGTCCAGGAGGGATGGGACTGTGGGGTGGGCCACCTCCGGGACAGACTGGGGGCTGGCTAGTCCTACCCTCCCATCCTCTCCCAGCTTCCAGCTTCTAGGCCTTTGGTACCACCACTGTTACAAGACCCCTTTAATCTCCACCCTGCACCACTGTCTTTTCTCCTCTGTAGGAGATGCCCCATACTGCACTCCAGAGCAGTACAAGGAGTGTGCGGATCCTGCTCTGGGTGAGCGCCCCTGTCCTGGGGCCGTCTAGGGGAGGGAAGGAGGTGCTGCCAGCCATATGCATAGGGGTTTCAGACCAAGCTCCTAGAAGCTTCAAACAACGGCTGGATCAAGCTTCACCTGAACTCTCCTGTGTCTGACTTTAGCAAGGCTGGGAATAGCATCTCTAGAGGCTACTGTGAAAAATGAATAGGGGTCACCTGGGAGGGGCTCTCACTCTCTCTCATCAGCACCTCAGCTGGTTGACCCCTGAAGACCCTGAGGGAATGAAATATAGGGTTAAGAAATATCCGTGGGAAGGCTGGGCAAGGATCAGCACAGGGTGGGCACAGGGTTGAAGTGAAGGACAAGTCATAAAAAGAGAAGGGGGCTCAGGGTTCCTTTGGACAGGGCCGGGATGTACATGTTGGGAAGGTGCTGGCAGAAGGGCACCACTCAACTGGCGCCTCTCACCTGACTGGGCACAGACTTCCTGGTGGAGAAGGACCAGGAGTACTGTGTGTGTGAAATGCCCTGCAACCTGACCCGCTATGGCAAGGAGCTGTCCATGGTCAAGATCCCCAGCAAAGCATCAGCTAAGTACCTGGCCAAGAAATTCAACAAGTCTGAGCAGTACATAGGGTAAGGGCTCTGACTGGGTGGGGCAGCGTCCTTGGGCTGGGACTGTGAAGGATATGAGTGGGCTTTGATAGGGGCCGGCAGACTGGAGGAAGTGGAGGGAACATGGGGAAGGCAAGCAAAGAGTCTGGGCTGGGCATGGAGGGAAGATCAAACAAGAACAAGCAAGGGAAGTGCCTTTTTCTCTTTCCTCCTTGCTTGACCCTCTATCTTCATCCTCACTGCCGAAACTGGGATCACCTCCTCACACTTACCAGTGTGCTGAGCGTCTTTTCATATATGCCATCACATTTAATCCTCACAACAACCCTAAAAGGCAGGTATCCCCATCAACATCCCATTCTATGGAGATGGAGACTGATATTCAGAGAGGATAAGTTGCTAAGGTCACCTAGGTAGTAAGGGACAGAGATGGGACTTGAACCTAGGTCTCTTTCCCCAACCCCTTTGCAGGGAGAACATCCTGGTGCTGGACATTTTCTTTGAAGTCCTCAACTATGAGACCATTGAGCAGAAGAAGGCCTATGAGATTGCAGGGCTCCTCGGTGAGCTGCTGGCGGCACCTGTCCCCTTCCCATGCCATGAGCATGGTGTAACACCCTACCACCCAAAGGAGGCTGCTCACCTCTGTGCCACGAGCTCCTCCTCCCCTGCTGTCCCCTGGGGACTTTTCCAAACTCTGTTGTCTGGGTATGTGGTGGAGGAGGGGGCTGAGCTTTCTCTTAGGGCAAAGTGGAAGAGACAGGCCTGTGGGCATGAATGGGGGACTATTTCAGAAGCCCTTGAAAATTTGCCCAGAGAATAAGAGTGTTGGAGTATTTTGTAAACAGTTTTTTTTTTCTGAATAATACTTGTTCATTTTAGAAAAGTAGAAAAATGCAGAAACGCATAAAGAAAATAAAAATCCCACCAGAATTGCTTCGCGCTCCTTCTGTATGAAGACTGTTGATCCTTTTGCAAATAGGACTTGCCTGTCCCTGTCCCAGTGAGCTCTGCAGCTCTCCTGGTGTCCTGACCCCGGTGACCTCCCTTTGTCCCCCCTGCAGGTGACATTGGGGGCCAGATGGGGCTGTTCATCGGGGCCAGCATCCTCACGGTGCTGGAGCTCTTTGACTACGCCTACGAGGTAAGCGGAGGCAGTGCTGGGGGCGGGGCCATGGGAGGGGCAGGGTTCCAGTCCGCCCACCCCTCCACCCCACCTCCGTCCCAGGTCATTAAGCACAAGCTGTGCAGACGAGCGAAGTGCCAGAAGGAGGCCAAAAGAAGCAGCGCGGACAAAGGCGTAGCCCTCAGCCTGGATGACGTCAAAAGACATGTGAGGGAGAGAGAGAGGGGGGCGCCCTCCGGCCCCACCCCTTCCCCCCCCCCCCTCGCCCCCCTTTCTCCTTTGCCCCCCCCCCCAACTCCCCAGTGCCACCTGAGGTCCTTCCGATAACCAGTGACTGTCCTGTGCCGTTCCCCCAGAACCCGTGTGAGAGTCTCCGGGGCCATCCTGCCGGGATGACGTACGCTGCCAACATCCTACCTCACCATCCGGCCCGAGGCACTTTTGAGGACTTTACCTGCTGAGCCCCGCAGGCCACTGTACCAAAGGCCTAGATGGGGAGGGCTAGGAGAGCAAGGGGGCCCCCAGCTGGCCCCCCACATCTGCCCTGGGGACTCACTCCCCCCTCCCGAGGCAGTCCCCCACTCCTGGGCAGTCCTTTCCTCTTGTCTGTGGTGAGGAAGGAGTCTTGACCATAGAGTCCTCTCCCTGCCTCTATCCCATTCTTTTTATTTTTAACAAAACTAATCTAAAAGAAAAACTAAAAAGAGAGAATGGGGCAAGTGACCTCAGGCTGCCCCTCTCTGTTCCATGCTGCCTCCGTCAGCTCCCAGCCTGAATTCTGTCCATCTGGCTGTCTGTCATCTGAGTGTCCAACTACATTCTGCTGCCACCAGTCACCAAAGCCCCCTCCCATGGGGGGGTGGAGGGAATCCTCGGGGTCTAGAACTTGGCCCCAAACTAGAGAATGTACCTTGAAGGGGAGGGCTAGTGTGGGGGGGGCTTCCCCAGCCTTAAGAGACCCTCTCAGCCCAGTGACCCCCCCCCAACCCCAAGTCTCCAGGCAGGAACTAAGACCCTAGTCCCCCCTACATATACCATGTGAAGTCTCTTGGGAGGTGGGGGTGAGAGATCCCCTGAAGAAGTAGAGTTGGGGACAAGATGTGGCCCTGGTGCTGTAGGCCACATCCTGATACCTACAAGTTCACCCCCATCCCAGAGCTGCTGGAGAGAAATCCCAAGAGGCAGCCCTCCTCTACCACCCATAAAAGATCCAGCTGGTTGGCTTCCAGCTCAGGGAGAGGGGCACTGGTGCCTAACCTCACTGGTCCCTCTCCCAGGGGCCCCTGCAGAGGGCCACATCCATAAATTTTCTTATGGAACTCTCCCAAGTCCTTTTCCCCAACTTCATTTGCTTCTCTCAACAACCTCATCTGCATTTTCTATTTCTATATAATACAGACTCTATATTGCTATATCTCTGTATATACTTTCCCCTAACTCTGTCTGTCTCTACCCCATCCCCTCTTGTCTCTAAGAACCATCTTCCCACCCTTAGTTCCCCTTTCTGTGTTTCTGACCCCTCCCTGGTCTCTGAATGCCTTCGCCTGTATAAAGAGTTGGACTCTCTCCCCTGGTGTCTGTACTGTGTACACACATCCCTCTGAGAAGCACAAGGAGACGACACGCGCATTGTAACCTTCGCACTGTCTCGGTGGCGACATAAAGGAAGCTGTGAATCACAAGCTCTGCCTCTTTCTGGCCTCACCCTCTTTCCCCAACCTGGGCACCCTCTGCCCTCCCTGCAGCCTTAACATTCCCTCCCCTGCTCCACCCACCCCAATGCCCTTTGCCTGGCTGACAGTGGCCTCCCCAGGGAAGGGGTTGCTGCAGAGAAACCCCCACCCAGGGGATGGAGATCTGCTCTGTACACTAAGCCAAGGGTATCAGAGACAGAGGGAGCTGTCGATTGGTAACTCCTGCAGCTGGAGCAGTGCAGTGCTGACAGGCAGAAGCTGAGGTCCTCAGTCAGTGGCCTTTCCCTCCTTCTGGGTGCACAGCCCCCTTTCCTCACCTGACACCCAAGCCCTTTTCCTCACTTGATACCCAAGCCCACCATTTATATTTTCTGGTGAGGTACGGTTTGGTAGTGGGAGGAAAGAGACAGGCGTAGAGGGGAGGTTGCTCTTCTGTCCCTCCCTTCCTATGATAGTGAGAAACAGTGAGGTAGAGGGCCTGCCATGCCCCCTCCACCAGGCACTCCTCCCAGGCCAGAGTCCTGCCCCTTCCCAGGCCTTCTCTGCCTAGCTGTCTCTTGGTCTCCAACCCCAGAACAGGACCTGTGGTAGGTCACCTGTGCATTGGCCTGGTGCTGGAGAGTGAGGCTATCGGATCTTTGGGAACTCTCAGTTCATAGGAGTTCCTTAGAAATCAGACCTCTCCAGAAGGAAGCAGGAGCAAGGCCAAGCAGTGTGCACGGATAGGGAACAGCAGGCAGGGCTATGAGTGACGCATGCCTCTGGTCTAATAAACTGGGTTTGAACCATCTCCTCTTCAGTGTCGTTCTTACCTGAATAGCATTTAGGCCTTCCCACTAAGTGCCTAGATCTGAGTTTGGCTTGGGGCCAAACAATCAGGGGAGGAGTGAGGCTTGAGCAGGGAGACTCTGGTCATCCTGGGATGGGACAGGCTGACCATCACACCAAGAATGGTTTGAACCACTGGGCAGGGAAAGAAGGAGTCGTCAAAGGCAACAAAGATCCCAAAGATAAGTCCTAGCACAAAGGATTCTTTGGAGAGGGGCAGAGTCAAAATTCAAAATAAATTTAAAATCCGGAAGCAGGTTACGTTAAAGTTCAGGGACGAAGTTGGGTTGAGGTTCCAGCGTGAGGTAGTTATTGAGGCACTTTATCTGTGGAATGAGTCCTGCGCTGAGCCACAAGATCTGGATTCTAGGCTTCGACTTTACTGCTAACTTGTTAGTTGACCTTTGCCAAGTCATTTATTCTCTGAGTTCAGCTTTCGTGTTTGTCAAACAGAATAAACAGTGCGTTCTCCTCTTCAGCCCCCCGAGCTTATAGCAGTAAGAGAAGGAAACAAAAAACAATCAAAGCGCTTTGGAAACGCACGGCGCGAAGATGAAGCAGTTACTCCATCACCCTCCTCATCAGAGCCTTGGGGCTGGGGCTGTGGTCCACTTTCCAGGTCCTTGTCTTCCTCCCGTCGCCTGGGGGCGCCCGATCACAGGGCCTCTCTATCCCCGAGGTCGTCTCGATGGTTTTCCCTCCGGGGCTGTGAAGGCGGGAGGGAGTGGTCAGTACGCCTTTTCCGCTAGTCGCCCCCCTCTAGCCCACAGTCTCGGTGCCCTGAGCCTCCCTTGCCGGCCGGCCGGCCGGGCGGACAGGCGGGCGCGCGGGGGGCGCGCGGGGGGCGGGGGGAGTTCCGGTTCCGGTTCTTTGTGCAGCTGCAGCAGCGGCTCCGGGGAAGATGGCGGCCCGGGCAGGTTTCCAGTCTGTGGCTCCGAGCGGCGGTGCCGGAGCCTCTGGAGGGGCCGGCGCGGCGGCGGCTCTGGGCCCGGGCGGGACTCCGGGGCCTCCTGTGCGAATGGGCCCGGCGCCGGGTCAAGGGCTGTACCGCTCCCCGATGCCCGGAGCGGCCTATCCGGTGAGTGGGGCGGGAGGAGGGGCGCGCGGGCCGGGGGCGGAGCCGAGCGGGGGCCTGGGAGTGACAGGGGTGGGGGAGAAGTAGGAGGGACTCCCCTGGGAGGGGTTTGAGCCCTGAGTCCGGGTAGGGGGAGGCAGTTAGCATCCCCACCTGCTTCTAGGGACATTGTTTCCGTGGGGAGTCAGGGTATAGAACCACGGGGGATGAAATCGGGCCAGGGGTGGGCATAGGAGGGCTGGAGTGCGAAAGGGTTTGGGCAGCTCCTGCCCAGAGGAACACGGAAGATGTAGAACTGTCTGAGTAAATGTGAGATTAGAAGACCTCTCCAGTGTGTCAGATAGAAAGACTGGGGAGAATTTGAGTATAATCTGATTATCTCTTAGCTTTTGGGCTATATTCTCCTGTAGAATCACAACTGGAACAGAGGAAGCTCCAGTTATTTATGTTTTAAAGAGACAGAGGGCTCGGCTCCCATTGTGCTCCACTCCACCCCCAGCCTTGTTTCATTCAAAGAACTCAGGCATCCCCCCCCCCCCCCCCCCCCCCCCCCCC